>NC_056732.1:140824332-140838017 GCF_019279795.1 Protopterus annectens
GTTATAGATATGGTAGCTGACATTACTGTACTGGTCTTTACAACTATTAGCAACTTATACGATCTCAGCTGTGCCACCATCTGGATGATGGACAACACATTTTTCTATGAGGGCATTATGTGTAGACAGTTGTACAGTATACATGGCTTGGTTAAATATGGTGGGTACACCAAAACAGTTCCACTGGTGTACTGCCTTATGTTCAAGAAGTCACTTAAAACATGCAACATTATTTGTCACTGTCTGCTCCATTTGCTCAATGAAAACTGCTTTGAAACTAGTGTAAGGTATGTGATGTGTGACTTTGAGGTTGTGGCAATTAAGAGTTTGAGACTAAATGTTACTGCTGTGAAATGCAAGGGCTGTGTCTTTCATTTTGGCCAGAACGTGTGGCAGAATGTATAGGCATTGGGTTTGTCTCCACTGTACAATAGCTCACAAAGATTTTAAGTAGCAGTTAAGAGTCTGGTGGCTCTAGCATTTCTTGAGGAGGAGGAAGTTATACCATCATTTAATGCCTTAAGGGATGTCTTTCCCACAGAAGGGAAGGAGCTTCTACAATACTCCAGTGACTGGTATTTACTTGGGAAGGCTAGGAAGTTCAGTACCAGAAGTACAGCATTTGCTAGATTCCCGCCTCTATTCCCAATTCAGTTCTGGAATATCTCTGCTCTAAATGTGTTGTGTTTGCCTAGGACACAGAATAGTATTGAGGCATGGCATAGGTGCTTAAAGTGTATTATGGGTTCTAGGGCAACAAATTTGTCAGTACTATTGTCAACATTAGCAAGAGAGCAGGACAGGGTAGAGGAACTGCAAGTGTGCATGGCTGCAGGGTGCCCTCCATCGCCAAAGAAACAGAAGTTGCCACAAAAACACTCACGGTTTCAGTCGGTCTTGCAAATCAAACAAGCCTATACTACGGTGAACTTTCTAAAGGCTCTGGCGACTTTACTAAAGCTGTAAGATGGACTCATGAAGGCAGAATGGTGTGTACTGTTACATGTTTTACCCACTTTTGAATTGGTGTTGCACTACTTCTTAATTTACTACATGGGTGTGCTTTATGTTACATGTCACAATGAAAATTATGTTGCAGATTTGGTTTTGCCACTATGGATCTTTTCCTTTTACGAGATGTTGCAACATGGAGTGTTACAGTAGCTGTCTGGATCTAGGCAAGTTCTGTAGGATGTTTGGAGGTTTAGTTGTATAACACAGATGGAAGCAGTGGGGTGTGACGTCCGCTTAGCCATATTCAAAGTTTTAAATTCCAATGTGGTTTGTTGTTTCCGACGTTCTGAAACTCGCTATTGTGTGTTTTAGGTGATGTGATAGTACAACGTTATGGTCTCGTTATTACACTCAACGTTTTGATAACACTCAACATTATCAGGTAGATCCATACACACACACACATATATATAAATATATATATATATATATATATATATATATATATATATGTGTGTATAAAAATACATTTATATATATATATATATATATATATATATATATATATATATATATTTATTTATTTATAGAGAGAGAGAGAGAGGGAGAGATATAGGTGCATTGTGAATTACCAAACTGCTATAATGTCAAATGCAGAACTCAGACAAAATTTATTTATTTTTATTAATTTATTTTACATTTGTTGACCAGGCTAGTCATACTGAATATATCTCCATTTTCACAGAGGCCCGAGGAGAAAAGCTCCAACAACAGATATAGAATATTATTACATTTATACATGTAAGATACAAGTACTGAATTCATTAGAAAATACACAAGATTGACATGTACAATGACATAATATCTTACATTTTAAGACACATTCAAACATAGTACAGCATTAGGTATCCTTGAACCTAGGGATATAAGACAGAGTTAGTCAGGTTAAGTACAGGGACATAGCCAGCATGTTTTGAAGTACTGTTTAAAGTTATTTTTGAACAGGGTTATGGAGGAAATCAAAGTAAGATCAGTAGGCAGCATGTTCCAGGTTTTGCCAACAGAGTTAGAGAACAAGGAGTCACCGGCTGTGTTATTGGTTTTAGCTATTTGTAATAGAAGCCTGTTGGATGAGCATAGGGTCTTAAGGTTGTTGTACGGGGTGACAAGGTTCTTAAGTATGGGAGTGTTTTCAGGTTGGTAGAGTATTTTATGTGCAATTATAATTTGATTGTATTGTAGTTGGTTGGGCAATTCTAACCATCCTAATTCGCTCAAGTTATGTGATGTGAATATTAAGTGGTGAGTTCTGTATGCGGCTCCTGTGGCACATCTAGCAATGTTATTATTGGAGCTTGCCAGTTTGTTAAGGTTGTTTTTACTCAAGTTTGCAAATATGGGGGAGGCATAAAGGAGGGCAGAGAGTAAGTGGGTACGGCCAATAAGAGTCCTAGCTAGCGATGTAAGGAAGGGCTTAATTCTGTATAGAGAGCCAAGTTTTTATTAACTGTTTTTATAGTATGGTTAAATACGTAGATCACATTTCAGGTTATCAATCAATACCCCTAATAGTTTGGTGGAGGGATCAGGAGATATGATGAAGCCATTGTTTGACTTAACAGTAAAGGTAAGCGGGCAGGATCTATGGGTAGAAGAGAATAGTAGTAATTTTGTTTTTTTAGGATTCAATATGAGTTGACAGTTACGGAGCCAGTTTTTATCTATGTTGAACACTTTTTGGGTTAGGGTCTGTAGATCAGAGGGGGGAGTAGCTGAGCAAATTAATGTGGAATCGTCTGCGTACTGAATGCAGGTAGCATGTGGAATGACTAAGTGCAGGTCATTAATAAAGATTGAAAATAAGAGAAGTCCTAATATGGAACCTTGCGGAACACCAAGGGTAATGGGAAGATGGCTTGATATCTTGGTTTGCCAAAGTACAGCCTGTTGTCTATCATTTAGATAAGACTGGAACCATTGTATAGCCAGATTATCTAGAGAAAAGGATCTAAGTATGTTTATGAGTAGGTGATGGTTTACCATGTCAAAGGCTTTAGAGAGATCAATAAAGAGGGCTGAGGAAAGAATGTTATTATTGCGATTTTTGTTAATGACATCAGAAAAAAAGACAGGAAGAGTGGTTTATTTAAGTTTCTTAATAAGGGTTCGAACAAGGGATGTGGGAACAGGTTGAAGGTGAAAAGAGGGTTGAGAGCTGGTTGTAAAAGTAATATGACTTGAGCCATCAGAGGACAGCTGGTTGGCTAGAGATTGGATGGTTTCAGTAGAGAAATTGCTAAAAGTATTGGCAACTTCTTTTGGACTATTGTGATTAGAGCCTGAGGGGGTCAGAGTGGTGGATTCTCCTGGGTGCAGTAGTTTATTGATACCTGCCCAGAACTTTTGAGGTTTGTTTTGGTGGGTTTGCTGTAGCTGATAGTAATATATATATATTTTTTGACAGAATGGAATTTTTTGACATTCCTTAGTTGTCTATATTTAACTTGATCTGCAGGGTTTTTTGTGGTATGCCACTTGGCCCATACCTTATTTCTGAGTAGGATATTTTGTCTGGTTTCTTTTGTGAGCCATGGGGCATTTTTTGTTTTAGTTCTAATTGAACGTGTTGGCACATGGTAGTTTAGGATGGTTAGAAATTTAGTATTAAAGTGTGTTACTGCTTCCTCCAGGGGCAGGTGGTTTAGGACTGACCAATCACAGAAGCTTAGTTCATTTTGGAAGTTATTAGGGTTGAAGTTTTTTTGTTCCTCACTGTCTTATAGGTGGGATGGTTAAGAATGTCAGCCTTATGCCTAATAATAAAGGTAAGAAAGTGGTCGCTTATAACGTCAGGGAGGGTTCCCGCCTTGTATATTTGGGGATGACTGTTAATGAGAATCCAGTCTAAGGTACTTTCTTTGTTGTTGGGTTTGTTGATCCTGGTGGGGGAGGTAATGGTCAGAGTAATCCCATGTAGGTCAAAATGGGTTTACTCAGACCATTATTGAAATTGAATTATCGAAAATAAGTTTGATCATCCACAATACTGAAAAAAAAAAAACACAATATCGAGAGAGGAAAACTAGTAGGTTTTAATTACATTAAGGTGTACAGTTAGTGTTGGGGGAAGGGGCAGCATTAGGGTTAGCACCCATTACTAAGGAGGGCAGGGGGACTCTGCCTCCCTGTACCACCTTAGTAATTGATGCCAACTCTGACCCTAATGCTGCCCCTTCCCCAACTCTAACCATATGTTTTACCATCATTAAAACCTTCCCATAATGCTAATAATGGCACTACACAAGATAGACTCAGATACAGAAGCACACACAAACAATACTACAGCTGTCTACAAACCTAACCCTTAACCTAAAATACAAAACTTTGCACACAAACACACAACACCCATCCTTTACTATTCCATATCAGTGACATATTTACCATTTGGCCATCTGTACTATTGACAGTAAATCACACCTCCACATCTGTCAAACAAATGCACATTCAGTCAAACACAGGGGACCCCTATATACACACACACATATATATATATATATATATATATATATATATATATATATATATATATATATATATGCTGCTCTGTACGTCAAAAAGAAAAATGTAAGTTTTGCAGTACATTAATGTCTATAATATTGATGTATGCAGAAAAATCAGCCTAGTGTGTATGGATTAATTTAAAACTAAAATGATTATATTGATAAAATATGTTCTGTATTTACAATAGTTTTATAATAGGAGTGAATGTTGCACTCACTTTTCAGAATGCAGGTGGCATGAGCGAGATCGCATGTCGCAGGTAAAGGAATAGGTCTTTTTTCGCCACTGCTGTGTGATTCTGGAGTTGGTATACTTAAAATGGGGGGAAGGTGGTTGCCCCTGTGAATATGGGAAAAAGACTTTCAGTCTTCATTTTTTTTCCTCGATGTAAAGCATTGCTGAATGTTAGTTCCATGAAGCAGTTTCGGTATACTGAATCCCCAATTAAGTGCAAATTGGTGATTCAAAAATTAAAATATATATACATACACATATAAAGATAAGTAGATATAGATATATAGACTTACATACATATATAAAAGACACAAACAGAGATGTATAAAACCTAGTGGCCTAGCAGATGAACAAACAGTAGCAAATAATTGTTATTCGGATAATCAAATATTTTCATTGATGTTTAAATCAGAAAGTAGTAACAACTAATTAAGAGGCATTCAGACCATCTTACATTTCACTGAGGTTTAGAGTTTAGTCTGTATGCATTAAAGGGGCATTAAAAAATCAGTTGCTTGCTAGAGGACTTTGTTTACATTTTAGTAGTCTGCAAGTCACATGTTCACACAGAGACAGGGTTTTCAGAGAAGCTAGTTAGCAAAACTTACTACTGCAGTTCAGATTTCACAAACTTCAGTGGGGGATGAGTTATTATATGAAGTGCAAAGAGTTTACAGTCTGTCCGTTTGTACTTTCCTTCCCCCACCAGTAGGCTATTAAGAGTATTTGAATGACAGGTTTATCCTCAGGCAGACATGCTGTCTAGTCCACTCAGAACTGCAGCCTTTGCAGCACTGAAATTACATCTTTAGTATATGCTTGTTTTTTGTAAAACTTAGTGGAATTATTATCTGTTTGTTTTTGTGTCATACTTGTTGCTACATGCTTATTTTTTTCTCTTCACTGGTAATTCTTTTATATATGTTTAGCAATAGTGTTGCTTATTAGTGCACTTACTCATGCAGCCATACCTTTATGAGTTTCCCTCATTTCACAGGACAGCACTGCTTTGGACAGATGCATCTTGGAAATAAACCCACTGAGTCGCAAATGTCTTAATATTCTAGAAAAGTAAAATCTTATAATGTTTCAATAAAAATGTCAGACAACTTTGAAATTGCATCTTGCTACTGTACTGAAAATATTATCCTATTAGCTGACACCCATCAGGAATCACACAGTACAGTAACTGTTTGTATAATAATGAGTCCATCCAACTGAATTTACAGTAAATTCTCAGTTAACCAGCCCCTGTGGGGATTGGTAGATGCTGGATAACTGTAGTTTCTGGTTGCTTGAGAAGTTGATATTAAAAATAGGCCTGACTAATATTGTACCCTATACTATTTGTTTGGTTTGACTTGTTCTTAGGTTGAGGAGAGTGGAAATTTATTCCCATCTTCCTTTTTAAAATTCTAAAAATGGAAAGGTATATTTCTGCGGGGGGTGGGTGTGCAACACATGAAAATTGAATTGTATGATTTTGTTTTCTAGTTGCTTGAGTTCTGGTTAACTGAGAGTTTACTGTATTTTCTTTTTTCTTCTTGGCATTGTGGTAAAACATTTGGAGCTTTCACGCCTTCCTGAATATTTGACTGCAGTAGAATTACACTGGTTACCATTTGAAAGTTGAAGCAAATGCAGTCTCTATATTTCCCCATATTTTCCTATGTATGTGCATAAGTATGCATGTAATATGTAATCTAAGTTTATAGTCACGTGGGAGTAAAACCAAAGCCTTGCTATGTCTTACCGACCATCTTGCAATTCAAGGCATTCTTGAATGTCTGTCAAATTTGTATATGCTGGATATGTGATAATGCGTGTATTTTATTAAAACTTTGTATGCAGTGCACATAATTGTTTTACTGGTATACTTCACTGTTAATACTAGAATTCTCATAATTTTTCTCAGACTTGCCTCTTTTGTCACTGAGATGGCTGGGTTGACTAGACTATCAAAATGGAAATACATAATTTAAATAAATAAATGTGTCATGTGTTTATCATCTTTTGCTTTGGCTGTTTAAATGTATTTACTGTATATCTTTGTCTTTATAAATCCACATATATTTGTATGTCTGCATACACACAGATTTTATATATATAAAAACATATATATATGCGAGTCTGTACATATCTGTTTTTGTATTTGTATATGTCTCTGTTTATGTATACAGATGTACACACACCTGTGTGTGTTGGTGGATGTATGCATATATACATGGATACACTGGTATGTAGGAGGCATTCTGACTAAAGTGCCAGTATAGCTGCTCCTAACAGCATCCATGTCACTGACCCTTTATTACTAGTTTTACAAGTAACAATCCTTTCCTTTTGTTATATGTCAGTTTGCAAGAGTATTAAAAATGTGACAAGTATCAAGAGTATTCTTGCCTTCAGTTATCTAAATGTTTAGCGATGATAATCTTACTTGTGTGTTGGCACATACTCAAACTGCACTGAATTTTTTTTTCAGGATAACTGTTGCCATATCCCTAAGAATTTGGTGGGGGGAGGTACACAGGAAGAAGCAAGCTCAGCAGCAGGCAGCCAAGAGTAATTACATGTAGATAGACAATCAGTTTGACATTGCAGAGTTGGAGTTCTTCCTGGATATCCAAACAGTAGACAAACAAGATATTCCCAACTCAGATCAGGCAACACATGTATAGTTCAAGGCAGGCAGCAATCACCAAAAAAGTTGAGGTGAAGAATAATTGCACATTTTACAATATGTTGCTTTCATGGTGGGCTCAATTCAAGAGAGTGGTACTAATATTGCCACCTATCCCGTTATCAGCAGGACACCCAAATTCTACTTCTTAATTGAGCCTTGAGACTTGTACCATGCCGGTTAATTCATGATCACTTTATCTAAAATAGCCACTTTCAAATGTGACACTTAAGAACTATGACAGTTTTTATAATGCAGAGCATAAGAAATGTCGATAGTTTTTTATTTCTCGTGACCTTAACTTGTCATTGCATTCTGACTTTAAAACTATATTTCGTCTCCTCAATATAGGGGAGCACATGAGGGCAAACAATGTACACATTACAAACATTAAAAATCTGCATTTCACATTAAAGAAAGACCTGATACAATATATCAGCAAATATTATAGTGTGCACATGGAAAGGCACCACTTATAAAACATCAATAGGTAACACGTGACATAAGATATACGAAATCACTATGGAGTAAAAAGTCTGCAAAATTTCATCCCCTAAAATGCTATTGTTATCTAGGCTTCTGGGTACAAAGATAAGCGACCCCCAACTGCCTCCAGAGATGGACAGGCAGGACTCCCTTCAGGAATGCTGAGAGGGCTTACAAAGGAAAGAGTCCCTGTCGCCCTGATTCTGTGGACCCCTTCTGCCACGTGGTCAGCGTCATCCATTACTACTTCCCCCTCTACCCGGGGGGGGGGGATTCATGACGTGTGTCCTGGAAAGCTCTCTGGGATTTTCAGAACCACATTTTTCCTCCTTTCTGACCCTTTGAATAAGGTCTGGGAGGTAGGGAAAAAAAAAGACTCCTAATGGCAGAGAGAGTCTTTCCTTCTTGTTCACACCTGGTTAGTGTGTCTTTGAATATTTGGCCCGAACAAAGATGAGCCATTGAAAGGGGCACACAAGTGGATTCAGGAATGTCTCCTTAGGAAAATTCCTGAATCCGCTGCTCTGCTCGCTCCATCCGCTGCATAAGAAATTAGTCTCATGGAGGAGTTGACCACTGAATTTAAAGTGGAGAGCCGAGAGGAAACCTTCTCTGATACCCCTTCAGCTACAGAACCTTGGAGGGTATCTCCTAGCTCCTTCAGGAGATCTCTCTGAAGTCTAGTAAAGTGAGTCAAGGTAATTCAGCGATCTAAGCACAAAAGTTGCTGAAGAAAAAATGTACTTTCCATATCTGTCCATCGTACGAGACTCCTTGTTTGGTGGATGGACAGAAGAAGACGTCTCTGAGAGTTCCTTCTTGGTAGCTGCGGCCACTACCATAGCATCTACAGGTACTCCTTTGGTTAGAAAATTTTTGTCTTCTGGTGAGGTGATGAACTTATCTGGCCTCTGAGGAACAGGTTCAGCTGAATCTGGAGACTTCCACGTCTTTCGAGAAACTAGGTCCATTAGTTCATCGAAAGGCGGAGACACCCAAGTGGAGGAAGGCTGAGATCCAAAAGCCTTCAGGTATACAGACTCCTCCTCTGAAGGGTTGATGGACTTCCAGCCGCCTCTCTGTTTTAGTATTTTTAGGATTTCCGTGAAGGAAACATCCTCAGAAGGCAACCATGGGGATCCTTCAGAATCATCAAGGTCTGTGTCAGATACTGGTGCTTTTGGGGAAAGAATATTCCGACCTGAGAATGGACCTGTCTGTGGAGGCAGCACTCTCCTCATCACCTTGAAAGTCCCCGGCCACTGATCCAAGGAAACTCCTGGTTCCGAAGAACTAGAGCGACCCCCCGGAACTAAGGGGGTTGGCTACAAGGCTGAGGTAGGAGCCGAGCTCACCCGAGCCGATGCCCCAAGAGGCAAGTTTGGATCTGGCAACTGTTAGATCCAACTCCCCTCCCTGGACCTGACTGGACAGCGTCAGCTCCTACACTTCAAGTTCAGATGAAATTGAGGACATCAGAGTGATGTTTGGATATGAAGATAATGGGATAGTTCTCGAATCCGACAGTTCCACTACAATTAGTTCTGGACATTCTGGCTCCAAGGTTTAAGATGGGATTGGAGGAGGAATCGACACTGAAAGGGTGGGCTTGGTCAATTCCGAAGCCCTCTGGGTCAACAGTTTGGTGAGCGCCAGTGTCCTTAATGGCCTCTGCACCACACGATCCACATCGTCATCAGACAGGCTCCTGTAAGACTGTGTCGAGGGAGTTGGAGATTTGGAGGACTGTAACAATAGAGACCTTAAAGTGGAAGATATTGGTTCCAGTTTAACTTTTGGCATTTTTTTATATGGCTCAAACTGAGCATTAGAAGATGAGGACCTTTTCCCCGACTTGTCCAACTTAAAAGGGATTTGCCTAATTTTGATGAACCCTGATCTTCTTTGATCGCTTCAGAAAAGGGGATCTGTAACAGGCCTCTTAATATCAATTTGTTCTTCCTTTCTAATAACACCCTGTGACTAAAAGAGTGACAGATGGCAAAGAACTCTTGGAGGTGAACCTCTCCAAGACAGGTACACGCAAATCGCATGCCCATCAGTAATGGACATTTTTTGACCACGTTTAACACATTTTTTAAACTCAGAGGGCTTAGCTTCCTTAGAATCCTTTGAAGCCATAATACTAATCAGCAACAACAAAGGAAAGCAGCTAACAAACAATACAATATATAACTATATATATATATATATATATATATATATATATATATATATATATATTTTTATACTAGACTATTTTTTCTTTTAACAAGAACAACAAGAAAACACTTACATGAGGTCCAACAAAGGGAAAAAGCTCCCTAAGTTAAACGAGCTAAGGCAGCTCTTTTTTTTTTTTTTTTTTTTTTAACAATAAGAACAACAATAAAACACTTAGACGCGGTCCAAGAAAGGGAAAAAGGCCCTCTAAGTTAAATGGATAAGGCAGCTCTTTAATTTAAATGAACCAGCCTTGAGATAAAGGAAGAGAAATAGAAAAGATAAAGACAGCCCTCTAACTAAAACAGGCCAACTTTAAAGCCAGGATAGGGGGTGAAAGGCCTTACGAGGAAACAACGGCCAACAGCAGTGAAAACTCAGACAGCAAGAATGAAAAACACACCCAATACTCTAGTAATTATCAAAAGGAACAACACAGAAATAGCTAATGTCTGGCATATACTGGCACTCCTTTACCCAAATATTCCCTGTCTAAATCCAGCCACAATCCAGTCCGGCCTCTTGGGGATTGGCTCAGCAGTATCAAGTTCCTTCCACTCTCACCTAAAGACCAAGTCAATGAGCTCATCGGCAGGCGTAGTAACCCAGGAGTTAGATGGGCCAGCTCCAAAGTCTTCCAGAAATACTGATTCCTCTGGAGAAGGATCTTGGGAAGACCAGACACCCTTCTAATCAAGGATGTCAAGAAGGTCTCCAAATGAGATTTTTATTTTTTATTTTATTTTACATTTGTTGACCGGGCTAATCCAACTGGATACATGCCCATTTTCAGTAGAGGCCCGGGGAGAAAAGTTCCCAGATTAAACTAATGCAATAGGAATATAGGGCAATACAGAAACATAAAACTAATACATGTTAAAAATACAATACAGTAATGATGCAGACTAACATAGTACAACTAGCATCAAGGAGTAAAGGCACAAAATACTAAAAAATGATTAAATACTTTATTGCTGTAGGCTAGCATAGTAGGAACTAACATAAATAGAAAAACATGAATGCAGGTTTTGTAAAATTACAAAAAGCTAAGAACTGAGCCAAAAGCTGAACAAATGAATTATATTGAAAACTGATTTAATTTAGCGCTTTCGGAAGGGTCAATACCCTTCCTTCTTCAGAATAAACAAACGAACAAGAAATGCAAGCAACAATTCCCATTTAAAAACAATTAAAACAATCATGTGATAGCTGTTGACATCATTGCTTAATTAACCTAAATTAACCAAGTCAAGTCTTAAAATTAAATAGCACCTTGTTTCTTTCTATAAAAAATGCTGTTGTGACTTGTAGTTCGATGAATGCAGGTTTTGACAATGCAGTGGTATGAGAAGCATATATCTGAGGTATATAGTTTGACATTTGTTATACAGAGGAGTGGGGAAGAGATGAGAGGCTCTAACTAGTTATTATGCCTATTTAGAACTTAACACACACACACGCCTAGTATGAACCTATGAACCTATAAAAAGGGCATAGCAAAATTAATTTAAAATGGGTGGCGAAAGCCAAACACACTGTGGCTAGGCTTATAAATGCCCTAGGGCAGATAGCCTAGTATGAACCTATGAACATATGAACCTACATATATAACATGGGTGGTATTAATACAAAAACTGACAATGAAAGTGCCAGGAGCAGGAGTAGGGTTTTAGAAATGTACAAAGGTAAGATGTCATCAAGTGGTGATTTTGGGGCCCGCCTCTCCATCAAAGTCAGTATCCTCAGTGACTGACCCTTGAGGAGAGTCCAAGTATCTCCTTTTGCCCTTCTCTTCCTAGAGACTTCCTTGGTGTGGTGATCCAGTGAACTATCAGACGAGATTAGGATACCTTGTGGTGTAGAATGTAGAGGCTCATGGTGCAAAGTCATCTGAGAAGGAGAGGGTGGATCCAAGGGCGTAGGACCCATCTGTCCTGCCAGATCAGAGAATACTCTCTTCACAACCTCAAAGGTAGATCACTTGAGAGAAGGAAGACAATGGAGCCAAGAAAGCAAGTTTCTGGCCCATCATCTCTTTCCGCTCCAAGTGGAAACCACCAGAGGTGAAAGTCAGAGCTGAGCTGTCCAGTGCCAAAGGTCTGAGAGGAAGAGATGGCTCTGAAATCTTTGGAGTTGAGTCCAGCCTTCCAAATCCAACAGGGATGCCTTGACTCCCAGTGTCAGTGTCATCTGGCTCAGAGCATGGCATAGCTCAGAGCAGTATCTGGATCCAAAGAAAGTTTTTTTTTTCAAATCCAAACCAGATGGACTCAGAACACTCAGATCCAAAGACTCTAAAATAACAGCCTGGATTAGAGAAGGCACAGTAACAGGTGGAACAGTGGTTGATCATTCTTCCTGACCCAAGGAAGTAGTAGCCATAAGAATTCCTACCTGAATTTGCACTGTGAAAAATGTCCTCCTCATTCTCTCCACATCCGCTTCAGTAAGACTCCTAGAGGAATGAGAAGATGCCAGGAATGGGGACTTAGAACACCTTTCCAAAAAAAGGGGAAAGCAGTCTGGATGGCACTGGATCCAAACTAGGGGAGTATATGGTCCTGGATAAAGACTTTGGATCCAAGACAGTAGCATCCTATGAAGATTTTGTCGGATCCAAAAAAGGTTGGATTGTAACAACCTTCGGATGCATTTTCTTTATTTTCTTAGGAAGTTCCAACAAAGAAGAGGTGGAAGACTCAGAAGGTTTAGACCTCTTCAATGGGTCTTTAGTTTTCTGTTTAGGGGACTGAGCCCCAGTGATGGCCTCAGAAAAGGAAGTGGGCAGTATACCCTTTAGTATGAATTTACTTCTGTCTGAGAGAGCACGTGAATTAAATATGTTACAAATGCTGCACTCTGTCTTTAAATGATCTGGATTCAAGCAATAGAAACAAAGTGAATGGGCATCAGAGAGAGGTAATTTGTGCCCACACATCCCACATTTTTAAATCCCAAAGGAACTTTTTTGGACATCTTGTCAATAATATCAACAATCAAAAATATACAACAACCTTTTTTGTTTTTTTAAACTAGGAAAGGATAGAAAAGTAAGGTATCACCAATGATATTAAAGAAATTACACCAGGTATAATGAAAAGGAAAGATAATAACAGCAATGATAAAATTAGAGAACAAACAGTGTAAAAGAGGTGGGAAGGAAACTAGGCCGACCAACAATGGTAGGAAGAAAAATATACTAACAAGTGTACAAAAAGAGTTTAGAAGTACAGAGATGCAGAAGAAAATACAGTAAACAAATAAACTGTTAGAAAAATGGAAAATATATGAAAAAAAAACTCATTCCCCACTCTAACTCGAGAGCTGAAGGTGACCACACCAAGCGGCAAAAGAAGCAAACAAGATATGACAGATGTTAGGGGTTGGTGCATTATGGGTGGGAAAGGAACTCAAGTTTTTTTGAGGCCATGAGCTAGTGTAACGGCTGAGTCAGATCCAAGGATTGGATCTGAACCCATTAGATGAGGATTAAATGAAAACTGACAACATCAGATCTGTATTTCACTCCTCCAAGGTTTATATTGCC